>NC_073693.1:31335107-31361917 GCF_029784155.1 Uranotaenia lowii
GAACGTGTCCAGTAAATTAACATCTGTTGATCGGAAGATCGGCACAATCTCGGAAAAAATCACAAACACGTGTTAACAATCATCGGCTCAACGATGATTAGGTTTTCTACTCAAGATGAATTGATACTTGTTTTGCTAACACACCAACTTCTGAAAAGAAATGAAGCTTCTTCAAATTTATGTCTTAATTTGTCGCATTTCCGAGGGCGTTTGACTATCTATGAATTGGTCCTATGGCACCTCACATCTCCCTTTCGAGGAAGGGTCATAAATTGGTTAATATTTTCACAGAACCTGCATCACAAACCGTGCCAAATGCGAATAAATAAAGTTGACCTCAATTGATGGTTTAATTGCCCCATTAGCTACTGCTGGGTCAGTTGCAATTGGTCAATGCGAAGTGCAATTGATCTTTCATGTGTTGTTTTTTCATTTATTGTTTTTTTTTGTCTTCTAAGAGCTGTCCTTTTTACTTAGAGTATCTACAAAGGGTGAGATAATGAAATCGATAATCTATTGCCGAAGAATGACTTAATTTATAGAGGGGTAATCCATTTCAGGGTTCAATTGATTGACTGATTTGACCTCGAAAATATACCCTCTGTTGAAAACTAAACCATTTAAAAAGCAAAAGAACAAAAAATGCCCAAGCATGCACAATGCACAATACACAATACAGCACAATGCAGAATACAGCAAAAGAGCAAAAGAGCAAAAGAGCAAAAGGTCAAAAGAGCAAAAGAGCAAAAGAGCAAAAGAGCAAAAGAGCAAAAGAGCAAAAGAGCAAAAGAGCAAAAGAGCAAAAGAGCAAAAGAGCAAAAGAGCAAAAGAGCAAAAGAGCAAAAGAGCAAAAGAGCAAAAGAGCAAAAGAGCAAAAGAGCAAAAGAGCAAAAGAGCAAAAGAGCAAAAGAGCAAAAGAGCAAAAGAGCAAAAGAGCAAAAGAGCAAAAGAGCAAAAGAGCAAAAGAGCAAAAGAGCAAAAGAGCAAAAGAGCAAAAGAGCAAAAGAACAAAAGAGCAAAAGAGCAAAAGAGCAAAAGACCAAAAGAGCAAAAGAGCAAAAGAGCAAAAGAGCAAAAGAGCAAAAGAGCAAAAGAGCAAAAGAGCAAAAGAGCAAAAGAGCAAAAGAGCAAAAGAGCAAAAGAGCAAAAGAGCAAAAGAGCAAAAGAGCAAAAGAGCACAAGAGCACAAGAGCAAAAGAGCAAAAGAGCAAAAGAGCAAAAGAGCAAAAGAGCAAAAGAGCAAAAGAGCAAAAGAGCAAAAGAGCAAAAGAGCAAAAGAGCAAAAGAGCAAAAGAGCAAAAGAGCAAAAGAGCAAAAGAGCACAAGAGCACAAGAGCAAAAGAGCAAAAGAGCAAAAGAGCAAAAGAGCAAAAGAGCAAAAGAGCAAAAGAGCAAAAGAGCAAAAGAGCAAAAGAGCAAAAGAGCAAAAGAGCAAAAGAGCAAAAGAGCAAAAGAGCAAAAGAGCAAAAGAGCAAAAGAGCAAAAGAGCAAAAGAGCAAAAGAGCAAAAGAGCAAAAGAGCAAAAGAGCAAAAGAGCAAAAGAGCAAAAGAGCAAAAGAGCAAAAGAGCAAAAGAGCAAAAGAGCAAAAGAGCAAAAGAGCAAAAGAGCAAAAGAGCAAAAGAGCAAAAGAGCAAAAGAGCAAAAGAGCAAAAGAGCAAAAGAGCAAAAGAGCAAAAGAGCAAAAGAGCAAGAGAGCAAAAGAGCAAAAGAGCAAAAGAGCAAAAGAGCAAAAGAGCAAAAGAGCAAAAGAGCAAAAGAGCAAAAGAGCAAAAGAGCAAAAGAGCAAAAGAGCAAAAGAGAAAAAGAGCAAAAGGGCAAAAGAGCAAAAGAGAAAAAAAGAAATACAGCTAAAAAGCAAAAGAGCAAAAAAGCAAAAGAGCAAAAGAGCGAAAGAGCGAAAGAGCAAATGCGCAAAAGAGCAAAAGACCAAAAGAGCAAAAGAGCAAAAGAGCAAAAGAACAAAAATTCAAAAATAACAAAAATTACAAAAATTACAAAAACTACAAAAATAACAAAAATTACAAAAATTACAAAAACTACAAAAATTACAAAAATTACAAAAATTACAAAAATTACAAAAATTACAAAAATTACAAAAATTACAAAAATTACAAAAATTACAAAAATGACAAAAATTATAAAAATAACGAAAATGACAAAAATTACAAAAATTACAAAAGTTACAAGAATTACAAAAATTACAAAAATTACAAAAATTACAAAAATTACAAAAATTACAAAAATTACAAAAATTACAAAAATTACAAAAATTACAAAAATTACAAAAATGACAAAAATTACAAAAATTACAAAAATTACAAAAATTACAAAAATTACATAAATTACAAAAATTACAAAAATGACAAAAATGACAAAAATGACAAAAATGACAAAAATTACAAAAATTACAAAAATTACAAAAATGACAAAAATGACAAAAATGACAAAAATGACAAAAATGACAAAAATTACAAAAATGACAAAAATGACAAAAATTAAAAAATTAAAAATATGACAAAAATGACAAAAATTAAAACTATCAAAAATTGCAAAAAATAACAAAAATTTCAAAAATGACAAAAATTACAAAAAAAAAACAAAAATTACAAAAATTACAAAAAATTAAAAATTACAAAAATAATAAAAAATTACAAAAATTACGAAAATTACAAAAAAGACAAAAATGACAAAAAAGACTAAAATGACTAAAATGACAAAAATGACAAAAATGACAAAAATGACAAAAATGACAAAAATGTCAAAAATGACAAAAATGACACAAAAATTACACAAAAATGACACAAAAATGACACAAAATTGACACAAAAATGACACAAAAATGACACAAAATGACAGAAAAATGACAGAAAAATGACAGAAAAATGACAAAAATGACAAAAATGACAAAAATGACAAAAATGACAAAAATGACAAAAATGACAAAAATGACAAAAATGACAAAAATGACAAAAATGACAAAAATGACAAAAATGACAAAAATGACAAAAATGACAAAAATGACAAAAATGACAAAAATGACAAAAATGACAAAAATGACAAAAATGACAAAAATGACAAAAATGACAAAAATGACAAAAATGACAAAAATGACAAAAATGACAAAAATGACAAAAATGACAAAAATGACAAACATGACAAAAATGACAAAAGTGACAAAAATGACAAAAATGACAAAAATGACAAAAATGACAAAAATGACAAAAATGACAAAAATGACAAAAATGACAAAAATGACAAAAATGACAAAAATGACAAAAATGACAAAAATGACAAAAATGACAAAAATGACAAAAATGACAAAAATGACAAAAATGACAAAAATGACAAAAATAACAAAAATGACAAAAATGACAAAAACGACAAAAATGACAAAAATGACAAAAATGACAAAAATGACAAAAATGACAAAAATGACAAAAATGACAAAAATGACAAAAATGACAAAAATGACAAAAATGACAAAAATGACAAAAATGACAAAAATGACAAAAATGACAAAAATGACAAAAATGACAAAAATGACAAAAATGACAAAAATGACAAAAATGACAAAAATGACAAAAATGACAAAAATGACAAAAATGACAAAAATGACAAAAATGACAAAAATGACAAAAATGACAAAAATGACAAAAATGACAAAAATGACAAAAATGACAAAAATGACAAAAATGACAAAAATGACAAAAATGACAAAAATGACAAAAATGAAAATATGACAAAAATGACAAAAATGACAAAAATTAAAACTATCAAAAATTACAAAAATTAACAAAAATTACAAAAATGACAAAAATTACAAAAAAAAACAAAAATTACAAAAATTACAAAAAATTACAAAAATTACAAAAATTACAAAAATAACAAAAATGACAAAAATTACGAAAATTACAAAAATGACAAAAATGACAAAAATGACAAAAATGACAAAAATGACAAAAATGACAAAAATGACAAAAATGACAAAAATGACAAAAATGACAAAAATGACAAAAATGACAAAAATGACAAAAATGACAAAAATGACAAAAATGACAAAAATGACAAAAATGTCAAAAATGACAAAAATGACAAAAATGACAAAAATGACAAAAATGACAAAAATGACAAAAATGACAAAAATGACAAAAATGACAAAAATGACAAAAATGACAAAAATGACAAAAATGACAAAAATGACAAAAATGACAAAAATGACAAAAATGACAAAAATGACAAAAATGACAAAAATGACAAAAATGACAAAAATGACAAAAATGACAAAAATGACAAAAATGACAAAAATGACAAAAATGACAAAAATGACAAAAATGACAAAAATGACAAAAATGACAAAAATGACAAAAATGACAAAAATGACAAAAATGACAAAAATGACAAAAATGACAAAAATGACAAAAATGACAAAAATGACAAAAATGACAAAAATGACAAAAATGACAAAAATGACAAAAATGACAAAAATGACAAAAATGACAAAAATGACAAAAATGACAAAAATGACAAAAATGTCAAAAATGACAAAAATGACAAAAATGACAAAAATGACAAAAATGACAAAAATGACAAAAATGACAAAAATGACAAAAATGACAAAAATGACAAAAATGACAAAAATGACAAAAATGACAAAAATGACAAAAATGACAAAAATGACAAAAATGACAAAAATGACACAAAAATGACACAAAAATGACACAAAAATGACACAAAAATGACACAAAAATGACACAAAAATGACACAAAAATGACACAAAAATGACACAAAAATGACACAAAAATGACACAAAAATGACACAAAAATGACACAAAAATGACACAAAAATGACACAAAAATGACACAAAAATGACACAAAAATGACACAAAAATGACACAAAAATGACACAAAAATGACACAAAAATGACACAAAAATGACACAAAAATGACACAAAAATGACACAAAAATGACACAAAAATGACACCAAAATGACTCAAAAATGACAAAAAATGACAAAAAATGACAAAAAATGACAAAAGAATGACACAAAAATGACAAAAAAAATCACAAATCGGCAACAAAAGTATGTCACCCTTACGTAAGCAATTCGGGACGCTTTCGACCGGCAGCCATTAATTACAAACAGTCATACGTATTCGCGGATTCCGCGAGGGAAGTTTTCCTTTTTGTATAAGCGTACCCCTCCAAATAGTGTGGCTTAGAAGGGGTGAATTCTAGAATCAACTGTTGAAGAGCCAATTAGGGGTATCGTAACGTTAGAATGAACTTATATTTTAAGCCACATCAATGACCGCATGTTTTGTTGAAACGAATCGCGCATCCAAATAAATCACCATCCATCCTCCCGGAGAGTACGCGGCACGATCGACACACTACTCCATTTATCTGAATCAAAGCCGGACTTCTATTCAGAATTTTCCTATGCTTCACGATTTCGGCTAGAACACCCCGAGTAGTATATCGATGGCTAGAGATGAACTAGCGTGATCCCCCCTTTCCGCCATTCATCTCGCATTCCGTCTGGGGAACCAGTAATTACTATCTGATAAACGAGGCATCACAACTTTTCAGCGTCACATCGGATCATCAACGGCAGTTTAGAGAGGAATCCGTCGTCTCGTACATTGGACTCAGATAGACTAGCTTGACATAGAAAAAGATACGCAACGTATTCTGAATGGAAGTTTGTCGACGATGACGATGCCTGGTGACGACTATTCGGCACCATTTGTCCGATTTGATTTATCAGTTTGCTGTCAAACGGCTGAAGAAGAGAGACTCCAGGGGAGATGACAGATTTAGCGCAAAAACCGCAAACTAGGTGCCGCCGCCGGTCGCTTCTTTATATATTTGATGAACTGCGTTTGTGGTTTTTTTTTTAATCAGTTGCGACACTACTTAGCAACGGGGAGAATCTTGCTTGCGACTGCGAAGTTCGAACTAAGAATCCCGCCCGGTGACAACCGGGAGCACTCCATTAGCGATGCCCCAATCGGAACCAATCTTGTCTCCGTCTGTATGCACCCCAAAAGTATGAGCATGGTGGTGACGCCGATCCACATCAATGAAGTTGCAAATATTTCTTCATTTTCGAAGGTGTGGTTCTCAGAATAACTGTGAACTGGTAGGTAGAATTATTTTTTCAAAAAATAATCACTTGTCGATTATTTGATATTTGTATGGCAAGAAATGCTCAACGAAATTGACAAAAAAAAAACAGAAACGCATTCTATTAATGGCGACCGTCAAAAATCATATTAAAGAATTTAAACACTAATGTAAAACCATAAACTGCACGATTTAGAATTAATGTATAATCTCAAAATTTGCGACAATCAAGGTATTCAAGAAAACCTTGGTCCAGTAGACTGACTCGATTTGGGGTCATTTTAGAATTTCTCAAACCCTGGGGTCTAAAAAGCTCCGTCTTGGTCCAAAACTCAACCATGATTTTTGGCAAAATTTTTATGTAACGTTTACATGAGTAAATTTGAACTTTTAGGTTTGTATGGGAAAATTGAATATTTTGTACTGAAAAATCAACACGTTTTTGTTTCGTCTGTGGAACCGAGCCAGCTGATGGTTTTTGTGCCAATTTATAAATTTTCGCAAGGAAATCCGCTGAACAACATTGTCGAAGATCGTATTCTATTAGGAAAAAAAGTTATAAGCTGTTTAACAGGGATATGTCTTTTCTCATTGATTAACAGTAAATTCTATTGACATCACTGCTTGAGCCTCGCCAAGTCACTATGGGGTTTGAGGCGGCAAAAAGTCAAAAACTGAACTTTATCGGATCGCTTTTTTTATTTTTACTAGTTGATAGCTTAATATTTGACTAGGATATTCCCAGTTTTTCAACTCATTATCTTGGATACTGAACGCACCACAGACATCAGACTTTGAAAAATTGAAAAATTGATATGATGAAGAAAAAAAAATTAAATCACGTATATTTCTATGGAAAACATTATTTTCTTAAATTTTAAGTACACCATATGAAAGGTTATATTAAAAGCTATCATTTGAACCATTCAAAATTTGTACGCACTAAATTGGTCTCTGATAAAAATGAATAAATAATCATTTTTTTCAAAAATAAAAAACATTAAAGCCTTGCCTAAAAAAAAAAACACCACATTTCCCATACGCTTTTTAAAAAATCTAGTTTCAGGTCCTAAAAATACAATGAAAGAGATTCCAGGCACCTTAAAGCACCGTTTTTTTGAGTTATAGTAAAAAAAAGTTGATTAAATGATATTTATCATTTCATTATCAGTCCAAAACCCGGTTTTCAAAAAAAAAAAAAAAAAAAGTAGGGTCAAAAATAACACCAGGCATCCAGCTATATAATTTATTTATAAAGAATTTTCGTATGAATTTATTTTAAGTTAGTTGAAATTGTAATTTTCAAACAAAATTTTCAAAAATTACAAAAGAGTCCAAAACACCTAAGCGTGTTGCATGGAAAGTAGTTACACAATACCTCGCTAGGCACCCTGCAGGGATGTCAATTGAATTTATTGTTTATCAGTGCGAAAAAATATACCCCTGTTAAACAGCTAATAACTTTTTTTTCTTAATAAGATACGAAGATACGATCTTCGACAAAGTTGTTCAGTGGAAAATTTCCTTGAGAATATTTATAAATTGGCACAAAAACCATCAGCTGGCTCGGTTCCACAGACGAAACAAAAACGATGTTGATTTTTCAGTACAAAATATTCAATTTTCCCATACAAACCTGAAAGTTCAAATTTACTCATGTAAACGTTACATAAAAATTTTGCCAAAAATCATGGTTGAGTTTTGGACCAAGACGGAGCATTTTAGACCCCAGGGTTTGAGAAATTCTAAAATGACCCCAAATCGACTCAGTCTATTGGTCGAATGCGGTCGTGTTTTTTCCGCTCGTGTTTTTTTTTGCGTTTGAGTTTCTAGGGAAATTAAAATTATTAAATTCGTTTATTGTTGAAGTGAACTACAGTGCTTTCTATTTTTTTTTGTTTTGTTGAAGAAATACTAGTAGGAAACGGTTTCTATTTTTCAAACGGATTGGAAAAGCGATGTTTATAGGCCCGTGCAGGTTTTGCAGACATTTGGTTATCATTCATGTTTTCGCTAATGTTCTGTTTTTCCCTTTATTGTTTGTGTTAATCTTTGAAAATAATTTCCCGAAGTGAAGAGCTATGGAAAAAAAAGTTGAGGCGGCCGTTTTTTTTTTCCCGAAATATCAAATTTGATTGGCATTAAGAGCTCGCAAGAGGTCTATCGATACGCTTTGTTTGTTTCCCTGAGCTTGTGTATCGATTAAAAAAATATAGTAATCATTATCAAACTATTCGCGAAGTGTTCGGGAAAATGTTGTTGTTCGGATGAGCATACAATAATTGCTCATAAATGGGAATTCGGAAAACAGTCTTAGGTCGGATCGTTAATTTTCAATCCATTTTGTGCCATAGTCATGTTGTTGTTATTGTGCTTGCTTACCGGTTTGCTTTGATGGGATGCAGTTTGCTGCTAAGTGCCTTTAGCGCACCCAAAGCTAAGTATTACACAGAAAGAAAAATGTAAATTTACATTACACATTTTCGCATCGTCACCGACAGAATATGAAAAAGACTATAGCATCTTGACGACTGCGAAGAAATTCTCTTGCAATTTCATGTAAATCTCAGCGTTGGCAACGTTCGTCCGTTCTTTTTTGTATCTGTTCGTGTGCTGTTTGCTTCTGTTCGAATTGGAGGTGATGCGTACAAGATTTTCAGCCAGCAACGTTCTTGATTAACTTAATAATTCCATTTAAGAAGGTATGTGTGTGGAAATGGGGATGTTACAACAACTTTTATTAATTGTAAATTTGTTATGTTGCAGAAAATCACTACAATGGATTCAATTTTCTCCGGCACCTGTCGTCGTTTCCGTCGCTGGGGGAATTGAAAAGCACCGACAGGCGTTTGTGTCAAGTCGAAATGATCATTGAAGTGTATGCCAACAAACTGAATAAAGGTTCTTTATTAATGATTATCGCTGATTTATTTATTAATTTCAAACACTCCTTTAAAAAAACATCAATAAAACAAGGTTTAGCATATAAATCTACAGTAAATAATCAATATCAATGGGACTGGGAATTTACATGTAACGAACAGTATTGGCACATGTAATAACACGATTCCCTTCTACCCATGCAGTTGCATGTAATTCTACGTAGATTTTTCTAACTGTGTATGTTAAAATTATTGAAATTTTAAGGGTCATTAATAAGGTAAGATGTAAAACATGATTGAAATGTGTTAATATTTTTTTATTTTAAATAGCTTAACTCTATTATTGGGGATAACAGGGGGTAGGACAGGGCATCAAACGAGCGAAAAACTGATATAGAATGGATTGTGGGTCAAGCCAGCCGAATTATCTCGGCAAATTAAGAATCTTGAGTAGGCTATTTAGGTACCTTTTCAGGACTCTTTATTCGTTTCGAACAGTTGGAAGGGAGTGAGGTGAGACAAACCTGTCCCAAACCAGTGGTCACGGACCCCTTTTTTGAACTGCAAATATTGTTGATTCGTTAGGCATGAACAGTATTTGAATGTGCGATCGAGATTTCCCGTACCGACTCGGGTGGAAAGACCTATCAGCCACTGGTGGGTCACACATACATACATTCATACATAAAAGGTGATACGGTCAAAATTTGGTCAATATCAACTTGACGTATTTCTTTTGCATTTAAAAAACCTGAACACCTCTCATTTTGAAGGTGTGTGTGTGTAGAATGTTGCTCCTATTTTGATTTTGGAATTCACTCTTCAGTTGTCAAAATGCCGTCCAAGGAAGAAGAGCAGCGTATCAAAATTTTGCTCGCGCATCGCGAAAATCCAAGCTATTCGCACGCAAAGCTGGCAAAATCGCTAAAAGTTACCAAATCAACCGTTGCATTTGTAATTGAAGTGTTTGGGGAACGTTTGTCGACAGCCAGGAAGTCTGGATCGGGGGGAAATCGAAAACTGGAAGCCGCTGAGACGACAAAGGGAGTTGCCGGTAGTTTCAAGTGAAACCCTAACCTCTCTCTCCGAGATGCCGCAAATAAGCTGGGTGTATCGTCTACAACCGTGCATCGAGCCAAAAAACGAGCCAGACTATCGACTTACAAGAAGGTAGTGACTACAAATCGCGATGATAAACAAAATACGACGGCCAAAGCGCGATCCCAGAGGCTGTACACGAAGATGCTGATGAAGTTTGACTGCGTGGTAATGGACGACGAAACCTACGTCAAAGCCGACTACAAGCAGCTTCCGGGACAGGAGTTTTATACGGCAAAAGGAAGGGGAAAGGTAGCAGATATTTTCAAGCACATGAAACTGTCAAAGTTCGCGAAGAGATATCTGGTTTGGCAAGCCATCTGTACCTTTGGCTTGACAAGCAGCATTTTCATAGCTTCCGGGACTGTCAACCAAGAAATTTACGTGAAAGAGTGTTTGAATAAACGTCTGCTGCCTTTCCTGAAGAAACACAGTTGTTCCGTACTGTTTTGGCCGGATTTGGCATCTTGCCCTTACGGTAAAAAGGCCATGAAATGGTACGCCGCCAACAACGTGCAGGTGGTTCCCAAGGACAAGAACCCTCCCAACACGCCAGAGCTCCGCCCAATTGAGAAGTACTGGGCTATTGTCAAGCGGAACCTAAAGAAGACCAAAAAAACTGCTGACCAAAAGGACGAGCAGCAGTTCAAAGCAAACTGGCTTTCTGCGGCGAAGAAGGTGGAAAGGTGGCTGTACAAAGTCTGATGGCAGGGTTTTTCCTGAATTTTATACTAATTAAACTTGAAAAAGAAATTTAATTTAATTTTTTAAATAAACAATTTCACCGATTTACACGCGTTTTCCCTTGACCAAATTTTGACCGTATCACCATTTAGTGCAATGCTCACTGCAACTACTTACAACAGAAAGTCTTCGAACAAAAGGATTTGTCCAAATCTCAAAAATCAAAAATACCGAAGTTTAGGATCGTTTTTCTGTAATTTTTCGACTTCAAAATCTGAAGTAAAAAAAATGTTCGGGTAATAGGTAGGTATAGTGACATATTCAAATAAAATATGTAAAAAAACTCGCCATATAGGTAAAATCTCCTTCGTTAAACAATTCACACTCGATGACAATCGTTAATGATATCAACCGCGAAATATCTCATCAATCCTCGTTTCCAATTCCATTTCGAGGAGCAGCAAAACGAAAAAAAAGCAAACAAAACTCCGAATACAGTATTTATACTCCAAGTACACTCAAGAGGTGTTTGTTCGGAGCAAACAATGTGGCATCTTTCTCACGTAATGAGATATTTGGTTTGGATACCAACCTGTCAGCTTCCGATGTTCTTCATCTGTCATCTGGGAGAAGGGAACCAAGCGGGGGCGGATGGAATAATAAAATTGATACTTTGTTATTTATCATGCTTTTAAGATGTGAAAACGGCGCGGAAGCTTATCGGGATGAATCCATTAAAATCTTTAAAGCTTGATAAGGTTTTGGCAAAACCGTTTTGCATCTAAAGATTTCTGAGAATAAGTTGCGCCCTTGATTTAATTGAAATAATTCCGGAATCTGCATTGAATAGTTTCAACGGAAAATTATGTAAGTAGGCTGGTAATTCAGGGGAACGATATTTTAAGAAATCAAAACATCATTGAGTTTGTGATCAAAATTTTTGTGATTTGTGTTAGAAGTCAGGTTTATATTTAGAAATAAAATGTCCAATTCATCCCCAACGCCGTCTCCAGAATCTTCTAAGTCGTATCCGTAAGTTGCTACGTTCTAAGCCCCGTTTGAAATAGCCCATCAATGCATTCATTTTCAGTAACTGTGCAATCTGCCTGGAACCCATTCGAGGTGAACAAAAATTCTTATCCTGCTGTCATCAGTTCCACGATAGATGTATCGAACATTGGCTGGATTACAAGGAAACCTGTCCAATCTGTCGGATGCCCCATAATATTCCGGAATTTTCAGCTCCAAGACCGCCATCGGAACGCCTTCGACCGCGCCCAACAATGGTAGCAACACCTGCCACGATCAATTCCGTGGATAATTCTGTTAGGGCAGCATGGCATCTGATGATAGAAGAAGGGGCCGTTCATCCCCACCTTGGATTCATAAATGATGCTGAAATTTTTGGAACGTTAGCCGTTTCACGGAGATCTCGACGTGTTGCAGCCCAACGAAGGCAATCTGGAGCAGCTCGAGAACCTACGAGACGAGTTCGGACTCAGGTGCTTTTCCGGCGGCTTCGAAGGACAAGGACGACATCCAGAAGGAACTTCAACTGCAGTGAGCAAAACTGAACTCATAAATGCAATAATAAGTACTCATATTTAAGCTGAAGGACCTGATTAAAAAAAATATTTCGTCTTAAAAATCTTAAATAAAGAACGCGATATGTTCCGATTTATATATTAAAAAAAAACTGTTTTAAACACAGGCAAGAACATGCTAGCTCACCAGATCTTTCCAAAACAAACACATTAAAACAAAATGACAAAAATTGCAATAATGACAAAAATGGCAAAAATTAAAAAATGACAAAAATCACGAAAATGCCAAAAATTATTAAACTGACATGACAAAATGCAAAAAAAAATCTAAAAAATGACAAAAATGACAAAAATGACAAAAATGACAAAAATGACAAAAATGACAAAAATGACAAAAATGACAAAAATGACAAAAAATGACAAAAATGACAAAAATGACAAAAATGACAAAAATGACAAAAATGACAAAAATGACAAAAATGACAAAAATGACAAAAATGACAAAAATGACAAAAATGACAAAAATGACAAAAATGACAAAAATGACAAAAATGACAAAAATGACAAAAATGACAAAAATGACAAAAATGACAAAAATGACAAAAATGACAAAAATGACAAAAATGACAAAAATGACAAAAATGACAAAAATGACAAAAATGACAAAAATGACAAAAATGACAAAAATGACAAAAATGACAAAAATGACAAAAATGACAAAAATGACAAAAATGACAAAAATGACAAAAATGACAAAAATGACAAAAATGACAAAAATGACAAAAATGACAAAAATGACAAAAATGACAAAAATGACAAAAATGACAAAAATGACAAAAATGACAAAAATGACAAAAATGACAAAAATGACAAAAATGACAAAAATGACAAAAATGACAAAAATGACAAAAATGACCAAAATGACAAAAATGACAAAAATGACAAAAATGACAAATATGACCAAAATGACAAAAATGACAAAAATGACAAAAATGACAAAAATGACAAAAATGACGAAAATGACAAAAATGACAAAAATGACAAAAATGACAAAAATGACAAAAATGACAAAAATGACAAAAATGACAAAAATGACAAAAATGACAAAAATGACAAAAATGACAAAAATGACAAAAATGACAAAAATGACAAAAATGACAAAAATGACAAAAATGACAAAAATGACAAAAATGACAAAAATGACAAAAATGACAAAAATGACAAAAATGACAAAAATGACAAAAATGACAAAAATGACAAAAATGACAAAAATGACAAAAATGACAAAAATGACAAAAATGACAAAAATGACAAAAATGACAAAAATGACAAAAATGACAAAAATGACAAAAATGACAAAAATGACAAAAATGACAAAAATGACAAAAATGACAAAAATGACAAAAATGACAAAAATGACAAAAATGACAAAAATGACAAAAATGACAAAAATGACAAAAATGACAAAAATGACAAAATTGACAAAAATGACAAAAATGACAAAAATGACAAAAATGACAAAAATGACAAAAATGACAAAAATGACAAAAATGACAAAAATGACAAAAATGACAAAAATGACAAAAATGACAAAAATGACAAAAATGACAAAAATGACAAAAATTACAAAAATTACAAAAATTACAAAAATTACAAAAATTACAAAAATTACAAAAATTACAAAAATGACAAAAATGACAAAAATGACAAAAATGACAAAAATGACAAAATGACAAAAATGACAAAAATGACAAATGACAAAAATGACAAAAATGACAAAAATGACAAAAATGACAAAAATGACAAAAATGACAAAAATGACAAAAATGACAAAAATGACAAAAATGACAAAAATGACAAAAATGACAAAAATGACAAAAATGACAAAAATGACAAAAATGACAAAAATGACAAAAATGACAAAAATGACAAAAATGACAAAAATGACAAAAATGACAAAAATGACAAAAATGACAAAAATGACAAAAATGACAAAAATGACAAAAATGACAAAAATGACAAAAATGACAAAAATGACAAAAATGACAAAAATGACAAAAATGACAAAAATGACAAAAATGACAAAAATGACAAAAATGACAAAAATGACAAAAATGACAAAAATGACAAAAATGACAAAAATGACAAAAATGACAAAAATGACAAAAATGACAAAAATGACAAAAATGACAAAAATGACAAAAATGACAAAAATGACAAAAATGACAAAAATGACAAAAATGACAAAAATGACAAAAATGACAAAAATGACAAAAATGACAAAAATGACAAAAATGACAAAAATGACAAAAATGACAAAAATGACAAAAATGACAAAAATGACAAAATTGACAAAAATGACAAAAATGACAAAAATGACAAAAATGACAAAAATGACAAAAATGACAAAAATGACAAAAATGACAAAACATGGATAAAAACGAAAAAAATGAAAAAATGACAAAAATGACAAAAATGACAAAAATGACAAAAATGGCAAAAATAACAAAAATGACAAATGCTATAAAAAGGCTTCAAAAATGCTATAAAAATGACACAAAATGCCACAAAAATGCCACAAAATCGATACAAATGACATAAAAACGACAAAAAATAACATCAAAGTGACACAAAAATGACCTGAAAAAAATACCGAAATGACACAATAAAAAAATAAAAATCCTTTTAAAACGCCACAAAAATGCCAAAAAATGACACAAAATTGCCACAATAATGAAACAAAAATTAATCAAAAATGCCCAAAAAAAATGACATGAAGCATATTGCTTCAAAAATGCCACAAAAATAACACAAAAATGAATCATCAATGAATTAAACATGACACAAAAATGAATGAAAA
Source organism: Uranotaenia lowii (assembly GCF_029784155.1). Classification (NCBI taxonomy): domain Eukaryota; kingdom Metazoa; phylum Arthropoda; class Insecta; order Diptera; family Culicidae; genus Uranotaenia; species Uranotaenia lowii. Next base: position 31,350,306 of record NC_073693.1, read on the forward strand.
AAAAAATCAAAAATTTATCAAAAATAAATTTGAAATGATAAAAATGAATAAAAAAAAAAAATAAATAAAATAAGAAATGAATTGAAAATAAATTAGAAATGATTAAAAAATGAATAATAAACATATAAAAAAGGAATCGAAAATTAATCAAAAATGAATTAAAAATGATATGAAAATGACACAAAAATGACATATTAATTATACAAAATTGATACAAAATTGACACAATTATATATGAAAAATCACAAAAATTAGACACAAAACGACACAAGAATGACACAAAAATGGCACAAAAACGACACAAAAATGACACAACAATGACACAAAAATGACACAAAAATGATACAAAAATGACACAAAAATGACACGAAAATGTCACAAAAATGACACAAAAATGACACAAAAATGACTCGATAGTGACGAAAAAATGGCACAAAAATTACACAAAAATTACACAAAAATTACAAAAAAATTGCACAAAAATTACACAAAAATAACACAAAAATGACACAGAAATGACTCAAGAATGATATAAATGGCTCAAAATGACACAAAAATAACACGAAAATGATATAAGAATGACATAAATGGCACAAAAATGACACAAAAATGACACAGAAATGACACCGAAATGACACATTTATGACATAAAAATTACACAAATATGTCACAATAATGACACAAAAAGACACAAAAATGACACAAAAATGACACAAAAATGATATTAAAATGACATAAAAATAAATAAAAAATCTCACGAAAATGACATATAAATGACATAAAAATGACACAAAAATAACACAAAAATGACACAAAAATTTAAATGACAATAAAATGGCACAAAAATTGCACAAAAATGGCACAAAAATGACACAAAAATGACATAAAAATGGCACAAAAATGACTTAAAAATGACTCAAAAATGACAAAAAATGACTCAAAAACGACCCAAAAATGATTCAAAAAAGACACAAAAATAAATCCAAAATGTTTGAAATATGTCATTGAAATGATACAAAAATGTCGCAAATGTGATACAAAAATGATTCAGAAATAACACAAAAAGGCACTTAAATGTCACAAATATGACCTCAAATCTGACAAAAACGACAGAAATATGACAAAAACTCATTTAAGAATGCCACAAAAAACACAAATTTGATACAACAATGGCACAAAATTCAGACAAAAATCAAACACAAATATAACATATGAGAAAAAAAATAACACAAAAATCACCAAATGACACAAATTACATCATAATAACACAAAAATAATACACAAATAACACAAAAATGACACAAAAGTGTTACAAAAATGACACTTAAATAACACAAAAGTAACACAGAAATGACACAAAAATAGTACAAAAATGATACAAAATGACACAAAAATTACACAAAAATGACATGAAATTACACAAAAATGACACAAAAATGACACAGAAATGACACAAAAAATGACACAAAAAATGACACAAAAACGACACAAAAATTACACACAAAATCACACAAAAATCACACTTATATAATACAACAGTAGCACAAATATTACACAAAAATGATATTAAAATGCCAAATGACAAAAAAATGGCAGTGGAATGATTCAAATATGGCTTCAAATCAGACAAAAATGACAAAAATATGACACAAACTCACTTAAGAAGGACACAAAAAAAAACACAAATTTAAATTTAAATACAAATATGACAAAAAATTTGCAATTAGATAAACTTAACTGATACAAAAATGAAGCTTAATTAGGCCATAACTATAAAAATCTCAACTGAAAACACCATTTCCGAAACCATGATTGATCACAATTAATCCGTTCCCATTCATATCAATTCCTCTTTGATTTAATTAGTTTATTTTTCACGCTGCATTCGAACCCAACTAGACACAGGTCTAGATGAAAACAACACGCCAAAACATAGATCCACATTGACCTTGACATTCTCGCTCTTAATTGAATGAAAAATAAGAATTGGAGGAGCAAGAAAAAAAAAAACAATGTCGGAAGCTTCCCGCCTTGATTTTCCCACAAACAGTAAGCAAAGTTGTGGGCAAAGTTAAATTTCCCTAGGTCACCGTTTAGTTTTATCACGACATACCTCGAGGTTTCACCTATCTGGTTAGAAACGAAAACAACCCGATTCCAGCTCATTTTTTGGGGTGCTGAGGGGGGATGTGAAGGTGGCGGACATTTTTTTATTATTGGTGCTATGCTCGTTTCGTGCCATTCATTCACTTACTTAGTCTAGATTTGTGCCGAATGAGAACAGAAGGGAAGTTGTTGTTCCCTGACGTGTCTTTTATTTCGACTAAATTATGACATAAAAGCTCGACTTTGGCTCTTGATGATGATGATTGTGATAAAGGTAGCTAGAGGTAGATGCAGTTGCAGTGTTTTTGGATTGAGGATTGAAGAAAAGTTTGCGTGACATTTGTAATGAAAAATAAAATCGAATAAAAAAAGGGATTAAGGAAATCAAGATTGAAAGTTTTGATTGATTTTCTTCTAGTTTCAAAACTAAATAAAATCCAAGCTACAAGCTTCACAAATAAAGAAGCCCAAATTCCATCATTCTTTTAATTTTGGTTCTGAATTGAGCTCACAAGTTTTTGAGGACTATCATATGTGTTATCAAAAAAGCTTTAAAATAATGTGCTAACGTCATCAATGGCTTAAAGTTGCTTCCTGAAGTGGCCAAATTTATTCCCATATCAGGTATTGTTGTTTGTTTATCAACTCAGCTGTTCGCTCTTATCTTAACAACTTTTTAAAGCACTCTGCCCAGGTAAGTCAGTTGACTCACAGGGTTTTTTTTAGCTTTCTTCAAGCAGAAAGATAAGAATGTCGTAAACAAATATAGCGGCATTTTTAAAATTGATATATTCGAATCGCCAAAAGGCTTAGCTAACTTCCAACAGAGATTGATGGTTTAAAAAAAAAATTATCATCAATCATTTTTATACTGGAGATATTTGATATTTTAACCGAAATTGTAAACACAACTTTTTTTTTAAATTGATTTGTCTCCCCATCGATATCAATAAAAGTCAGTAGTCTAGTAAGTGACTATTATTCTAAGTTATTTTATGACACAGGTGGTTCCGGAATGTCAATAAAAAATCACCTTTCCTCCAAATGGCCACCGATTGCAGCTTTTTTTCCGGTGGCGATAAGAAAAACCCTCCTTTTGAGAATGTGAGGTGTATCATAAAAATGTAACAGCTTCAATTAAGCTGTCAGAAGGTGTAAAACGAAATATGTGTTGTGTGTTAATACTTTTTCAAGGTTTACTATCCTTCGACTAATCACTGTTTGCCAAGTGTCACATTGACGTCACGGAATGTGTGTTTACATCGGTCGGAGCCTCGAAACGTTCCAGGAGGAAACATAAGAAGGCAAAAGTGCAAAAAAGCTGGGCGAGGTCTTTTGGACGAATATTGAAGCCGGGAAAAATGAAATACTGGAACGTGATCTATTGGCTAGATTTCACTTTGTTTTTACCAAAGCGGAGCTTTTGGCTGTGTTTGGGTTTCTTCAATTTTTTTCCCTCGAGAATGAATAGTACTGAGTCCATTTTTCATGTTTGACTCAGAGAGGCGATGACAGAAGGAAAACGGTCGCTTTTCACGTTTAGCGACGATTTTTGGCAGATGGTGACAGTATGAAATGGATACGAGTTACTGATACACTGTCGAGTTTATGGATAAACTGAAAACCAAAAACCTAATTCTAGATAACACATTCAGAACAATTTTAACACAAATTCTTAAAATACAATATCACGAAAAACCCAAAAGTTATACTTAACGCAATACAAAACTTCCTTACAAAGAGAATTTTTCTGGCCAACAAAAACTTTCAGTGGACTGATTAGCAAACAATAAACCAAAATATTTTTGATTAATTTTTTGTTTGTATCACTTCATATCAAGGTCAAACGTTTACTGAAGTAAAAAATCTATAACTATTTCAAAGTATACTTATACTGAACCACAAGAAAACTAGAAAAAATCTATAGTTGTATGCATAAAAAAATAGAACTTTGATTCTAATTCTTCTTATAAATAATCTCAACGCAAATTAATTTTGACGGTCGCCATAGCAGACAATGAGTTTAAAATTTACCAATGCTTTCAAGTGTGGGTCGAAATAAAAGTCCTCCGATTCGGCTGAAACTTTGGCAGTGACGATCAACAAGAACATTGCATTTTTAAGAGCTAGCTGAACAACTAAATATGTTCAAGCCTCTAGTACTCCGGATTAAAGCCTTCAAAAATAGATTACAAAGATTTTCGGTGTTTTATAGAGTCTCGAGTCATTTGAATTAGAGATGTACCGAATAGTGGTATTCGGCGAACGGCCGAATACCGAATATTTACCAAACGAATATTCGTCCAAAGCAGGAATGAAGTGTTTATCAACTTACAAGACTCTTTGTGATAAATTTTGATTTTGTGAAATAAAAAACCAAGAAAACATTGATTACGATGTTTTCCATACAAATATCCGTCCAAAAAAGAATGAAATCGTCTGCTGGGCGAAAATGGACCTTATTTTCTACCCGGCACCATTTTTGATCACGTTCATCGATTTTGACGAAACTTGGCATGATTTTAGATCAAACATTTCTACATCTTTGAACCGAATTTCAAGATTTTTCAATGAAATTTGTCAAAGATACAGCAAATTTAGTAAAGCAATTTCAAATTTCCCTTTTGTACGGGAATAGCTGTATCTTTGTTTCCAGTCATCGTAAAGATTTCAAATTTTGTACAACGTTAGTTGAATAGTTGAATTAGATTGTTTGAAAATTCCATGATAAAATTCAACCGAGAGAGAAATGGCAGCTTTTCAAAGTTGGAAGAGGGTGCGCAGTTTCACGCGATTTCATTCTTTTTTGAACGCAACTGTATCAAAGCTGTAAGAAGTTCTCATTTTTTTAAATATAAAATTGTTTTCTGGACTTTTTACATTCGGAACGGATTCTCTAAAACCAAGTAAAACATATCGACTTTAGTTTAAAATATAGAGAAATTAGAATAAATTACCCATACAATTTGACCTAATATCAACAAAATCGGTCAACATTTGCGGCCAGGGGAACGCCAACAAACTACAGATTCAATTTCCCGAAGTGGATATCCTGCAATTTGTGTCCCTCACGGAATTCTCGCATTTATGTTTTCATCTTGGTCAATAAACTTAAAGCTGAATCTGAATCAGAATTATTAATTTCAATTTAGAATCTGAATCCTGCCTTTTGAACTTGAATTCCGCCCAGCTAACATGAAATCGTAATAGAAATGATAATCCAAATCGAATATTAAGACATTTTCAATTACCATCGTAGACACGTTGGTATTGAGTGATTTTCCATCATTCATTTATGACAAGCTTTGCCTAAAAAAAGTTGAATCGGAAAGCAGTTTAGTTAATTCGTAAATATGTCTCCAAAACGTTGAGAATATGCTAATTCAACATTTACGATTTGAGTGAACTGATTTACGATAAATGGGTGGTCCTTCAATTAACACTCTTTCCGGTCTCCTCTAATAACAAGAGAATCTCACCCATAGAGCTATAGCGTAGATCATATCAATTGATGAGTTGGCATCGTGGTAGGATATCGGACAGCCAACTCGGAGGGCTGAAGTTCAAATCTCGGTCGGGGATATTTTTTTTCGGTTTATTTTGCTTTTTGTGGGGAAATCGAATCGTTGGAATCTTGTCATTGTAGATATATCGCCTCCAATTTTGTAGCTATATGCTATTATGGTAAGTTTAATACAATCTTTTCATCTGGTATATTTGATTGAATAATTCTGTTGTTCCTGTGTTATACCTTCATAAATGTTTGCTGGGCGAGTCTGAAAACGATTTTTTAGTGTAAGTTGCAGATGATAATTTCTTTTTATTGTTAACCAAATAGTGAAATTTGTATCAGAAATCTCAACAAGAATTTTCTTGTTTGACTTCTAAATTTTCGGCTTCTAATATGAGTTCTTTCTACAGTTACCTATTTATTTGAAATTCAATCTGTAAATCTTAATGAATATTGCGAATGATTACACTGTTCCAGATTTTTCAATTCCGGATCACCATTATGAAATTTTCCTAAGTTTCAATTTTGCAAAAGAATTAAAAGTTGTAATGTTGTAACAGATGTAATTTTCTTTCTTTCTGTTCACATTCCGAAATGACGAGTTTTTAATATGGAAAGTTTATCTAGTTGAGGTTTTAAATGCAAAACCAATCATTAATTTAATCAGTTTTTTTCCCAATGATGATTCAAGCTGGATTTCAAGAACAAAGCACTAAATAATGCATGCAAAATCTGATCACAGATTTCGAATTTTAATGTTTTTAAGAAAGTTTGAAACCACATAATCTGGTATTGTTCTTATTCAGCCAATATCCGAGCCGTGTGAAATTCGGATTATTTTCCCCAATCAAGATTGCCGAAATCTCAGAGAAGTCTTTAATTTCACAGAATTTTGAGAAAATTTTCATCACAGAATCTGTGTCACAAAACACGAAATTTTGAAAAATTCACAGATTACGCAGAATTTTTGAATTTAGAATTTAGAAGATATTCAAAATTATGGTTTTTTAACCAATACAAAATTTAGATTTTTTTACCTTAAATTAAAAAAGTATGATGGTATATGTAATTTTTATTTTTGGGTAAAATCACAGAAATTCAGAATTTTTTTCTCAAAAACACAGAATTTTTTTTCGGCAACCTTGTCCCCAATATCCATCAATATATAAATTTCTCAATAAAAATCAGGAAGAAAAGAACATGAAAACCTGTTTTTTTTAAACACTTCAGTCAATTTAATATCATAGGCGCAGCTCGTGGCGTAGAGGATAGCCTTCAAGTCACGGCATTCATAGTTCTTATTCTGTGGGTTGGTTGTTTTAGCATTTGTTAGATGCTGGCCATCATAAAAGGAATCTCTTCGAGGAAACCTTAGTTTCATTGAGATCCTGTATGTGTTTGTGTACGTTTTTCAAATATTTCAAGTTTCCAAAAAATTGTTCATGTTAATTGTGATGAAATTAGCTAAAAAAATGTTAATGCAAAATACCTACATAATTTTAATGAATAAAAACAAATTATTGTTTGATTTTGCAATCAAAGTGAACAAAACCGAACAACATAAGATTGGTCTTATCTTATTGAAATTTGATATTCGGGACTAAATCCCAAGCAACCAAAAGTCTCATATCTACTTAAACTCGTGCCTCCCAAATTCGAATTTCGCTGAACATGAACATGAACATGAACCGAATTTTCTCGAATGTGAACATGAAAGTTACAAAAGATTCCTCAAACAGCCTTCTATGGACTTGAAGTTCCAAAAAGTTCCTCAAATAGCTTTTTTTTAGACATGTCAGTCGCATCCACACAGTGTAAAAGTTACAAATTAGGTTTCAAACAGCCTTCTGTGAACTTCAAGTTCCAAAAAGTTCCTCAAATAGCCTTCTATGAACTTAAAGTTCGAAGAAGTTCCCCAAATAGCCTTTTGTCACATGTAAATCGCATCCACCTAGTATAGAAGTTACAAATTAGGTCTCAAATAGCTTTCTGTGAACTTCAAATATCAAGAAGTTTCTCAAACAGCCTTCTGTGAACTTCAAGTTTCATAAAGATCCTCATATAGCCTTTTTGAGACATGTTCGCCATTTCATGAATAAGGAATGTGAACGAACATCACCAAAGGGCATATAATAAATAAATAATTTTTTTGAGCTTGGAAATTGTTGAAATGTATAATTAATTTTGAAACTTCAACTCAGAACAACTTAAAGCTAACTCGCAAATGATTGTTTTTGAAAAGAGTAAATATTTTGACTTTATAAAAATTCGTCCAACTGAATTTACTTACCACGAATTTATCGCACATAGAAAGTCAGTTGAAGCATTTCATTAATTAAATATCAAGTTAAACTCAAGAATTTGTATAATTTTATGCTTAACAGTTATAATAAGGTTGCCAGAATTTTTTCAGCACGTATCCGAGCCGGACAAACCGGGCAATTTTTATATAAAAACCTGGCAAAATCCGGGCATTCGATTTTAAATTGACGACCATAAATCCGGGCAATATCCGGGCAAATTTTGTCAAAATTCAGAAATTCCTCAACAAAAATCAAGAAAAAAAAATCAAGAATTAAAATTTTGTTTCATCAAAATTAATCGATAGATTTTGAACCATATTTTAAGTTTCCAAAAAATCTTTCTAATTATTTTTATATAACTTGCTCATAAAATTTCGTTTTAGAGGTGTTTGTTGATTTTGTTTTAGAATAATTTCCCAAATAAAGTGAATAAATCCAGGCATTTTTCAATGAAATCCGGGCAACCGGGCTTGGCCGGACTGTTCTTAAATTAAGTATGAAATATCCGGGCAAACCCGGATAAAACCGGGCAATCTGGCAACCTTAAGTTATAAACATGGAATTCCATTTTTTTCAACCGATATAATTTTAACCGATGATTGATTTATATGCCGTTTCGTAATGTTTCTTAGTAATAATCAACATGCGTCTTTGCTGCTGGCCGCTGGCTGCCCTTGCGGGTATTCCACTTCGAATTTTAGCTGTCGGTAAGGCAACATCTAGGCGTGGCGTCGTGGCAGCGTGTTCGGCTATCATCTCGGAGGATGGGGTTCAAATCTGGTACCAGGACTAATTTTTTTCCATTAGGTTGTTTGATTGCTTGAGTAAGCGAATCAAATAATTGTGTAGCAGAACTGGCGTGCGGGCCGGCATGTATCGAACAAAGTTAAAAACAAAGCAATTAAGTAAGATCAAATGAGGGAGGTGATGGAAGGAATAAAGATGGATGCCGAGAAACCACCAGCACCACATGGACTGGTGATAACCAAAATACGAGAGGAGAGGAGATTTATTTTTTTGTTTTTGCTGATTAAACGTTTTCTTGTGGGCTGAATAGAAGGCCGTTCAAATCTGTAATGGAACTTCTAAGTTTCAATAAGAACTTAAATTTTGGGCTGAATAAAAGGAACTTCAGCACATTGATTATGCTGATTAAGCTGTGTTCGATCTTTTTAACGAGACTTTTGGTTGCTTGGGAATAGTCCGTCGGACGTCGCGTCGCGTCAGCGTCGCATTGACATTTCATTTTGGGGATACCATTTTCCGTTTGAGCCACCGGAATGGTGCGTCGCGTCAATGAAGGCATTGTACTAAAACGCAAAACTTGTTCTAAACAGCAGCGTTGTCAAGCGTCGACGTTTTGGTTTTGAAAAAAATCAAAATTCTAGCGCGTCAGCAGGATTTGAACTTTTCCCTTTTTACGTTTTTTTATGTCAAATTTTTACACAAATAGAATAAAAAATCAAAGAAATATTCGTCCATTTTTTTTTAATAAATCGGTTTGAATATGTCAGTATTATTTCAAATCTTTTACTTGTTGTATCATTTGATGTTGACCAAATTTTCCAAAGCGAATTTTCCTTCTGTGAGGTAGCAGCTGTCCTCCAAGTACTGTTAATTCCGGAGAAATTGAACTGGGATTTGTTTCGCGATAACAAATCAGACAGAAAAACAACGGAACGAAATAAACGAATCAAAACAAACTTTTGGTTGCTATGATTCTTGACGCTGAATAGTGATGCAAAATTCGTCATGTGCGTCGGGTTAGCGTTTCAGTACACAACGACGGCGTTGACAGCTTACGCGACGCGACGCACACAGGGGTAAATGCACCTAATAAGCGATCAAAATTATTTGCGGACGAACGGTAAACAGTAGACATTTGATGTCTTCGCAAAATTTTTTATATTTTTAGATAATCTATCAAATTCTGGAAAGAAAAAAGTGATTTTTTCACCTGGAAGGGAGATAAAAAAATTATTTCTTGAAACAATTAGTTAAGAGACTTGATGTCTTCACAAAAGTTGTAGATCTTATTATTTTAAGCAACTTTGTTAAAGACACCACCAAGATCGCATGAAAAGCATAAAAGTTACGAGAATTTTAAAAATAACGAGTATTTTAACAAGTAATTTTGAGTTTTTATTTAATATCTTTTTTAGTATACGATTTACAAACTTTGTGTATTTGAGAAAGTTGTTCAAATTGTTGAAACACCCAATTTTGTGGAACACTTCAACTACATATTTCCACTAAGAAAGGAGATATACTACAAAATATCCAAAATAATGCCTTTTTTCAGTATGTTATAACTTAAGAATTCGGACAAGTCCGAAATTTTTTTTAGTGGGTTTTCTAGGTCAAGTTATTGGCTTTCCATTGATATATAAATTTAACATTAGTTTTGGATAGATTTTCTGCAAACTAGCAATCAATAATGCGCTTTTTCCTCTAGAAACACTTAAAATTCGAAGAAAAAAAACCCCAATTTTTCCTGTTTTTAGTGGAAAAATCTCATTTCTGATTGCTAGTTTGCAGAAAATCTATCCAAAACTAATGTTAATTTTATATATCAATGGAAAGCCAATTACTTGACCTACAAAACCCACTCAAAAAATTATCCCAACTCGTCCGAACTGTTAAGTTATAACTTACTGAAAAAAGGCATTTTTTTGGATATTTTGTAGTATATCTCCTTTCTTAGTTGAAATATGTAGTTGAAGTGTCCCACAAAATTGTGTGTTTCAACAATTTGAACAACTTTCTCAAATACACAAAGTTTGTAAATCGTATACTAAAAAAGATATTAAATAGAAACACAAAATTACTTGTTAAAATGCTCGTTATTTTTAAAATTCTCGTAACTTTTATGCTTTTCATGCTATCTTGGTGGTGTCTTTAACAAAGTTGCTTAAAATAATAAGATCTACAACTTTTGTGAAGACATCAAGTCTCTTAACTAATTGTTTCAAGAAATAATTTTTTTATCTCCCTTCCAGGTGAAAAAATCACTTTTTTCTATCAAGATTTTGATAGATCATCTAAAAATATAAAAATGTTGCGAAGACATCAAATGTCTACTGTTTACCGCTCGTCCGCAAATAATTTTGATCGCTTATTAGGTGCATTTACCCCTGTGTGCGACGTCTGACGCGGTATTGTGTGGCTGCCTTTACTACTACTAGGACTAGGCTAGGCATCGCAATGTTTCTCTTCCAACAGTGCATAAATCAACTTTAATGAATTTTTACCTATTATAAAGAGTTATCTCGAAAACAAGAGCTCTCATATTAGTCAAAATTAGCTTTTAAAGTTTTTGAATCTCGAAAAAATGTATTTTTGTCTTGTATTATGTATGTATGTATGTATGTATGTATGGCTCCCCCATCGGTAGCAAGGTCCAGCCTATGTCTGTGTGGCTTGGCCTTCGAATTGCTTCTCAGGCTTCCACGGCCGATGGTTCGTCGAGGGAAGTCATCCAACCTTCAGAGACCTACAATGGTTGGCAATCCACTCCGCTTGCATTAGTCTCTTCAGATTAACCCCAGATGCATTCTCTCTGAAATATATAATTATTTATACAATGAAACACATCTTACCTGTCGGCAACTTGTGGAATTCGAACCCGAAAGTTTTTCTTGCCGATACCGGGAATCGAACCCAGCACGCCTGGGTTACCAGACTCGCGCCAG
>NC_073693.1:31362417-31370174 GCF_029784155.1 Uranotaenia lowii
AAAGGGTGGACCAGTGTTGTCAGAATTGGTCAACGATTTGTTAAATGCATCAAATATAAGAGTAGATTGGACTTCTCAATTTGCTGATGTGAGGAAAAATGGTCGAGCAGACTTAGAAAATGATTTTGTAAATTTAGGCTTATGTGCACTGAAAATATAAAATAGGATTGAGATTGAGGCTTAAAAAAAGCTGTCCTGGATTGAGACTTCTGCTGCCAAACGATTTTTTCGAAGTAAATTTTAATGACTATGCGGAAAGAAATTATCAATAAATATGAGCATAAATATTCAAAGGATATAGTGAAAATTATCGAATGAGATTTTAAAAATTGCTGCTTACAGAAATATAGAAACCAACGACAGGATTTGTTGAGACTATACTAAAAAGAAAATGCGTAGGTGTATCAAATCAGTTGCTTTAATTTTTGGTTAAAAGATGGGAAGTAAATTTGATATTATGTTGTTAAGAATTGACAAAAGCCAATAGTCAAATAATGAGCCAACAAACCTACATAAAAAACCTGGTTTTAAATTTGTTCACCTTTCCTTTCAATTAAACATTAAAATTTGGCCTAGATATTCTAATTTCAGAGATCAATGAATTATTCTACAATTTATAGAGATTTAAAAAGGTATCATTGTAAAAATTTATGACATTACTGAAGCAAGTTTAAAAAAGGGTTTTATTTCATTTAACAAATTTGTTGAAAACTTCAGAACGATATCACTTTCGCTTTGAGAAACATGTAATACTCAGTTTGATTTAAAACTTTTTTTTAATTAGTTTAAATTTCTGTAATTTACAAGTGGAGAAAAGTTTTAAAAAAATAATTTATAACCCTTTTTCGCAGAAGTCTAAATTACTAGAGATCTACGACAAAATTGATCATCGAATATCGAATATTTGGATTTAAAGCATCGATTGCACTTCATTGCGCCTCGGAAAAATGTGAATTCTGAGGCCTGGTGTAATTTTTCAAAACCCTTTTGAATGTGGAGTTGAGTAGAAGAACAAGTAATACAAAATAAAATTGAGGCAGAGATTGGGATTTTAAAGACAATTTCATATCAACATAATATTTGAAATGACATAAAGGATATATTTTTTAGAATCAAAGTGGTAAGTAATAAAGTGAAAGATACTAGGTTTAGTAACACCTGTCACATGGCTATCAACTTGTTGATGTATTAAATTAGCATTTGATGAATGAATTTAGAAATTAAAATAACTGGTTTAAAATTCTGAACTTGTTTAGTTGCACTTCTTAAAGAAAATCTATTCTAAAGACGAGTTAAGGGTTTCGAGTGTCAAAATTTCTCGCGCGAGCTTTCATTGCGTCGTTTGAAACAAAATGTAAACAAACAGTTTTATAACGAAAAATTAAAAAACTGTCGCAACTAGTCGCAACTTCTTCCCATTTAGAATATTTGTAGCCTGGACAACACATCCTATACGTGAAAGACAAATTTTAAAGTTGTTTTAATAACTTTTGCAGCAGTTTCCTGTGAATTCTTAAGATGTTTCATACGACGTAATGAAAGCTAACGCGAGATTTGAGTTTTAATACAAAAGGTTTGTGGAATTGCAATTCGAAATCTATTATTAATAAAAAGTTCCAATTTTTTAACCTCATATATTGCCGTAAAATGAAATGTCTTAGGCCTAGAGTGATATCGGATTAAATTCTGCCGGAGGCAAGTTAATTTTCTGGCATGTTGGTTTACACTTATTTTTAAATATCTTTCGGGATAAAGTAGTTTCTCGTTACCGTAATCCGGGGTAATATTGATTACTTTTTTCAATATTTTTCGATTATTTTTTCTGTAAAGAGGAATGTGAATGTGTTTTTAAAACCAGTACTGGACTCCTATGAACGTAAAACATGGTTGCAGAAATTTATTAGACTATTTTAAATTTGCTTAAAAAAATGGATTTCGTCTCTGCTCAGAATTTGATGCTTTGGGGTGATATTGATCAGTCTCTATTTGGACGGTTTAAACGAGTTTTCTTGATCATAAAGGTTATAAAACACCTTCATAATATTTACGAATGCTAGTTTATCAATTTACCTTGCTTTTTAACGTTTTCTTCCAAAAACATTTAAATTCGAAAAAAATCAATGATGCTGCATACATTTATGAGCAAAAATTATAAAAATTGCTAAATAGTTTTAGCTTCAAAATACAAATGAAATTTTACTTTCACACATTCCTCTAGGCCCCCTTATTTCCATTTTCATTTTTTCTTCAAAGGTAACAATTTGATAGGATTCCTATCCATTTGTCCAATACGGGCTTACTCTATGAAAATGTCCTTATTTTTTAAATGTCACAAATTTATCATTAAATGACTATAAAATAGCACTTTAACTATACATACACAAAGAAAATTTTTTTTCTATCACATACAACAACCCGTTTGCTTCTAAATGCTTTTCGGTATCATCAGGAGAGCTTTTAGTTTGCGAGCCCTTGAAAATATAGATATTTTAAGATTTTAAAATTACATTTTAAAACACAGAAAAAATTTCAAATACAGACCTAATTTTTCCTATTTGATACTCAGTTTATAGGCTTTCAAACGTTGATATCAGTTTTCAAAAATACAAACTATACACTGAGTTATTGATGATAATGTGGATAAAATTATTTTTGGTCAAATTTACCCCGATGATCAAAATTACCCCGTTTTACGGCACTACTAAGTTACTACAATTCTTTAGCTAAAGATTTATAAAAAAAGTAGTAATTAGTTTTTGGTTATTTTTTATATAGTTTCTTAATACTGCTTGAAAAGTTGTAGTCGATTGACCGTTGTATTGATAGAAAATTACCCATTGGATCAAATCTACTACAAAAAAATACAAATGAAACCTTCAGAGCCAAACGGTGCATTTGTAATGCTAGTCAATTTTGAGTTAATAATGTCAGATGATTTTTCATATATCAAACTATATTTGGTGATTATTTTGATTTTAAGAATTGCATTTTTATACTTTTACTAGCTGACCCTGTGTGCGTTGCTACACCTTCATAAAATTAATGAAACTTTGGAAAATTATTTTAATTTTTATTCATTTGTACATCATTTAAAAAATAAATTATTATTTCATTCAGATGCAACCTCTTAAAATGAGTGCAGCAATTTGAGTTTGTAATTGTTAGACGAATAATATTTCTAATTTTCTGAAATGATACTTTTTTTTAACACATTAAGGATTGTAAAAAATTCTAAGCCTGAAACACCAAAATTTGGCATTCTCTATCTCTGAAATGATTGGATTGAATTTCACAAATTTAGTACCTTTGAAAAGTGTTGTGTCCATTTTTTTAGAACAAAGTTTCTATACAAAATGTATCACATTTGAGTTGTGCTTCTCAGTGAAGCGCCCTCGCGTCAAGCGAAAATACGAGATATCTCCTATTTGTTCCGCAATGTGTTTTCATTCTTAAAACCAGATGTAAAATTTATTTTTCAATCATTGTTTTAAATTCTTCTATGTGAAAAGTTCTATCATGTCTCCCCACTGAAAGAAAGGTGAGGTCCTAAAGCACTAAAGAAACATTTTTCGTATACATTCATCCGTGCAAACATTTTTGTAGGTTATTTCTCAACAACTTTGTTATACGTTTCATATACATTGGGCATTGGGCATTTCTTGCAAATACACTATCTGACTTTTATCAATCTGGTTGCACTGCTGATCGCAGAGAGAACTTCAAAGCTGTTCTCTCACTTGTCCCACGCGGGAGAAAAAAAGGAAAGAAATGGTCTTCGAAATCTGCAAACATGGCGGACTTTTTAACATATCCGATTTAAACCATTTAATCCGAGTTCGAGTAACGATTTTTACGAGCTTTTACTTGCGTTAGTTGGAATTACGATTCAAAATAACGTTTTTAATGACTTGAGATATCATTTTTAATGCGATTTCAGTTTGCTGGAATGCTATCACGTAATATATGGTTTCTTTTGCTTGATATATTATCGTATTTTTACATAAACCTCGTATGGGGCTAACGGGTATAAAAAAAAACACCATTTTCACGATTTTTTTTCTAGAGCTTGTAACGGTCCGTAGTAGACAATGTGGTAATATTCGTAGATCTCCAATGCATAATTTGTTGTATCAAGTTAGACTCACTGGGAGTTGATCCTTGGGTGAGTGAACTGGAAAACGCCGGTAAAATGGAAGAATCCACCCGGAGGACCACAGAATAGCTTATCGTTATTCTGACAGTCGTCATGAGTTGCCAATGGTGACTTTCCTAACTGGTGGTGAAAATGGAGTTTTCTTGGGATGTGAAGAAGAAAAACTGGGGCCTTAGCCATTTTAGATTGGAGCCGTTCGGTTGGCATTTTTAAGAATACGAGCTAGCAGTTTTGCTCTGTGGTGTACCCGGAAGTCGACCCTGGACCGATTCCAGTCCAACCCCAAACTGTGGAAGTTATCCGGCGGTGGCTCAGTGCGCAAGTGGAAGGAAGATTCTATCGGTAAGTTGACCTTTTTAGTTACCCAGGGTGTTACAAGCTTTGACATTGTGTTTGCACATTTTATGCAGCGGAGTTCTACGGATAATACCACAGAGTCTAAGTTCGTGTTACGGCGCTATTTTCCTCATTTCGCCAACCCCATTTTGTGTACTTTCGTTGGAAGCCCACCCCTGGGAAGAAAGTTCGGGTTTAAAGCGACTTCACCACATCAACTCCTTGAGTTGTTGGCGCTTAAGTGCTTGAAGTTTATTTGCGCAAATTTTGCTCAGAAATTTATTTTCTTATTTCACAAAGTGGGTGTGATAGCGAATTAATAAGGGATTATTGGTTGCTGAAGTTTTTTTGCCGTCTTATTTCAGCTTTAGACTCTGGAAAGAATCGAGACGGTACAAGCTATCGTTCAAACAAATGTATTCAAATTTTTTGCATCATACAAAGCATTGTTAAAACAACATTTTGTAATTTTTTCGTAGAAAAATATTGAAAAATGAGCCGGTGACGGAGCACTTTCGAGGATGCCTTTTAGAAAACAGGATTTGCGGTGGACACTGTATCTCAGCACAGAATCATCTGAAGTCAAAAAATCAGAGCACAATATTTTAATAGATGTTTTTCTGGACCTCAACGTTTATATTTAACTTAAAAAAAATTTTTATGAAATTTTTGTGGCTGTTTGAAGTAAAAACTAGGATTTTTCACGAAAAAATCCGCCATTTTTCACCTGTAAAATCTCCCCAAAGTTAAAAAAACAAAAAAGAAAAACGTTGGGATCTGGTATTTTATATGTATAAAATATGTTCCAAATTTGAAAAGAATCGGATAAGTAGTTTTCAAATGACGATGTCCACGGACTTTAAAAATGTGCTTTCGAGAAAAACGCGTTTGAATTTTCTGCTCTTGCTTTCTTGCAGTATTAGATAGAAGGAGATAAAGGCCTATAATTTCTACAGTTTTGCTTCAATTGACTTGGAAATTTGAACCAACATTCTTGAAATGTTTTACAATAAGAAAATAAAAAAATAAAAAAATTGATTTTTTGAAAGTGTTAGACCCTACCCCCCCCCCTTAATTAACTTTTCAGGTGCAGAGAACTTATACGACGTTACATATAAAGATGCTGTTTCAGACAGGAAAGGGAAAGGTTATTTGTTTTGATGGGAAATCCTACTTGACAGATAGGATTGGTTAAGATTCAAAAAATAATATTCACAAATAAACAAATTAAATGGAAAAAGCTTACCAATGTTTTGTTTTAACCCGAGTAGATGCTTACAACCATGGAGCAAAAGGAACCGGTAATGCCACTTAAAATCTTGAAACAACGAAGCAAAACTCCATAGAAATTCCTGGACAGCGGTACGAGCTGCTTTCAGGATTCTCCGGGAAATAGATTGGGGTTTATTCTTGTGTTATATTTTCAGGGTCCGGCCTTGAAGCAACTTTTGAGGTCCATTTGGCAACGGTCCAAACGTTCCAAATATGTGAACAAATTCATGTAAAAATATACTGGTAACCGCTAAGAAAAGGCAGGAAATTTACAAACTTTTAATATTTTTCGTCTACCGCCTAGCGAAAAAACTAGTCTAATCCCAAATAAAATTTATTGATATCTTTTTGACTGATCTTTCGACGTAAAAAGTATAAGGTAGCAAAATTTACTAGCAACATTTTAGAAAAAGAAGTCATGAACCCGAGAGTAACGCGGAAACAAACCGACTTTCCTATCAATCAATGAATATCAGAGTTTAAAAAGATAAAAAAATACTTAGCTGCTGATAAATTTTCCGCTGCTTTTAGCTTGTCATTTCTTGTGCATCTTCTAATTGTCTGAAGTTCTTGCGGTATCTATCGGATGTGCGGCTTCCTCTTCAAATTTTCACATATCCAGATCGCTTTAATAACTGATGGCAGGCTGTTACTAACGTGCACTAAACTTAACAGGTTCATTGAGTAATTTTTTCACAAAATATAAACATTTCATATATTTCTGGAATTTTGACAGGAGCACATATTTTTTGCTGCTTATTCAACCAAGGCCTACTTCGAGCCCATGTGGGATAATTTGTGTCCGAATATTCTATACTTATTTTTGTATAAATGTAAAACGAATAAAATGTAAACGATTCTTTCAATTCATGAAAGAATCCGAAAGGTAGTGAAAATATCTAAGTTGAACTATCGATCTGATTAATTCATATGTAAATCATAAGCTTTCTAAATTTGGGATCCCAGAATCTGGGCTATTTGCTTTATCTAAAAATCAGACAAAATATGGGCATTACAAGGATGAAATGCTTTCTTTGCAACTGGATAATGAAACTTGAAAGTATTGAACATAAATTTCCGGCAATTTAGCATGCCATAACCGTCATTGAAAAAACCAAGCAAGCTTTAAAGAGCCTGTTTCACGGAACTATTGGTTAGTTGAATAGTTCCTGAAAGAAGTAAATATTTTGTTGAAAATTTCTCAAGTGTCTTCATCAAGAAGTTCTGGAAAACTTCAGCGGCTTCTGAACAAACTGAAAGACATCTAACTAGTCGAAAAAGTTCAAAATTTTTCAGAATTTTTTTTCAGATTTCTGATAAACATGAAGCCTTTAACTAGCCCACAAAGTCTTGTATTGTAACAGCGCATATTTTATGAGTTCTTGAAGTTCATAATGCTTTGAAAAGTTTATTAATTTTGGAAGCAATACTTTAGTAACATTACGAATTTCAGACTGAAATCATCAGGTTTGGAGGATAGTTTAGTACTCGATTTTTTTTTTCTATATTTGGTTGTATGAAAAAAGTTTCGGAATACATTTTTTTAACTTTATTGTTCGTTTCTCTTTTCTTTTCCAGATTTCAGCTCACGAATATTTCTTTCGCTCCACCCTAGCAACATTAGCGGAGGATTGCAAGAATAAGGAATGCATTTCAAAATCAGAACACGTTCACCGTCATGCGTCCTAATGGTCTCCAAACGATCAACGACCTACCACCAGTAGTGAAAGTACAAAGTGAAATTTGACACCTGCAAAGCAGCGCGAACTGAAGAGCGAGTGCTTGTGGCAAAACATTTGGTCGTAACGATGCAGTTCATTTCCGGATTGTGTATTCCGAAAAGTAAAATCGTCATTAGTTGCAGCAGTGATTCGAAAACATCTCCAGGAAGTTGAATTTGAATATTTGTTGAATCTTCCTCAATACAGTAAATTTATACAACAACCACAACCGAAATGGAAGTCTGCTGCCTGAAGATGGCCTCCAGATGCAGGTG